>NW_026530303.1:0-36253 GCF_026979565.1 Vidua chalybeata
GGGTTAAAAATGGGGGAATTTGGGTTAAAAATGGGGGAATTGGGGGAAATGGGTTAAAAATGGGGAAAATTGGGGAAAAATGGGGTTGAAATTTGGGTTAGAAATGAGGTTAACAATGTGAAAAACGAGGTTTCCCGAGGGGTTAGAAATGGGGAAAATGGGGAAATCTGGGGGCAATGGAGAAATTGGGGTTGAAATGGGGTAAAAAAAGGGGGATTTGGGGGCGTCGGGCACCTCCAGGCAGCGGCTGACGTCGCGGATCTTCATGGCGTTGCGGATGGAGCGGATCAGGTTGGTGAGCTCCTCGTACCTGGGATCAATCGGGATCAATCGGGGCTGATCGGCATCGATTGGGGTCGACTGGGATCAATCAGGGTCCATTTGGGGCCAATAGGGATCAATTGGGGTCGAGTTGGAGCCATTGGGATCAATAGAAACCGAACCAATAGGGATCAATACGGACCCATTGGGATCAATAGGGATCAATACGGACCCATTGGGTCCAATAGGGATCAATTTGGGGCCATTGGCATTGATTGGGATCAACAGAAATTGATCAGGATCAATCAGGGTTCATTTGGAGCCATTGGGATCAATAGAAATTGATCAGGATCAATCGGGGTCGATTTGGGCCCATTGGGATCAGTAGGGATCAATAGAAACCAAACCAATGGGAACCAATAGGGATCAATACAGACCCATTGGGACCAATAGGAACCAATCTGGGGCCATTGGGGTTGACTGGGATCAATAGGGATTGATCAGGATCAACTGGGGCCATTGGGATCAATAGGGATCAATAGAAACCGAACCAATAGGGATCAATAGGGATCAATACAGACCAATTGGGACCAATAGGGATCAATAGGGACCCATTGGGATCAATAGGAACCAATTTGGGGCCATTGGCATTGATTGGGATCAATAGGGACCTATAGAAACCAAACCAATAGGAACCAATAGGGATCAATTTGGGGCCATTGGGATTGATTGGGATCAATACGGACCCATTGGGACCAATAGGGATCAATACAGACCCATTGGGTCCAATAGGGATCAATTTGGGGCCATTGGCATTGATTGGGATCAATAGGGATTGATCAGGATCAATTGGGGCCATTGGGATCAATAGGGATCAATAGGGATCAATAGAAACCAAACCAATAGGGATCAATATGGACCCATTGGGTCCAACAGGGATCAATTTGGGGCCATTGGCATTGATTGGGATCAATAGAGACCAATCTGGAGCCATTAGGATCAATAACCAATCAATAACTGATCAATAGGTGACCAATAACCGATCTATAGCTGATCAATAGCTGATCCACAGCCAATCAATAGCTCATCAATAGCCAATCAATAGATGAGCAACAGCACAAGCCAACCAACAGCCGATCAATAACCGATCAATAGCCAATCAATGGGTGGTCAATAGCTGATCAATAATCAATAATCAATAGCCAATCAATGGATAATCAATAGATGATCAATCAACAACCCAATCAATCAACCCAGCTGAGAACTGATCAACAAGTGATCAATCAGTGATCAGTGAGTGATCAATAGCTGATCAATAATCAATAGCTGATCAGAAACTGATTGGCAACCAATCAATAACTAATCAATAGGCAATAAAAAATAACTGATCAATAATTGCTCAAAACCAAATCAATAAACAACCAATAACAGATCAATAACCAATTGATAATGAATCAATAACTGATCAATAACCAATCAATAACAGATCAATAACCAATTGATAACAGATCAATAACCAATCATTAATCAATTGATAACTGATTGATAACCGATCAACAACCAATCAATAACAGATCAATAATCAACCAATAACAGATCAATAACTAATCAATAACCAATTAATAACAGATCAATAATGGATCAATAGCCAACCGGTAACGGATCAATAACCAACTGATAACGAATCAATAACGGATCAATAACCAATTGATAATGGATCAATAACTGATCAATAACCGATCAATACCGATCAATAGCCGATCAATAACCAACTGATAACAGATCGATAACCGATCAATACGGATCAATACCCGATCAATACGGATCAACAACCGATCGATAACGGATCAATAACGGATCAATACGGATCGATAACCGATCAATACGGATCAATACCCGATCAATCCCCGATCAATACCCGATCAATAACCAATCCATAACTGATCGATAACGGCTCGATAACCGATCAATACCCGATCAATACCAATCAATACGGATCAATACCTGATCAATACGATCAATACCCGATCAATACCCGATCGATACCCGATCAATAACCGATCGATAACCGATCAATAACCAATCGATACCTGATCAATAGGGATCAATAGGGATCAATACCCGATCAATACGGATCAATAACGGATCAATAACCAATCGATACCCGATCAATACCCGATCAATCCCCGATCAATAGGGATCAATAAGGGATCAATAACCGATCAATAGGGATCAATCCCCGATCAATCCCCGATCAATCCCGATCTATAGGGATCAATAGGGATCAATAGGGATCAATCCCCGATCAATACGGATCAATAACCAATCAATAACGGATCAATCCTGATCAATCCCCGATCAATAGGGATCAATAAGGGATCAATAACCAATCGATAGCCGATCAATCCCTGATCAATAGGGATCAATGGGGATCAATAGGGATCAATAGGGATCAATAAGGGATCAATAACCAATCGATAGCCGATCAATCCCCGATCAATAGGGATCAATAGGGATCAATGGGGATCAATAGGGATCAATAGGGATCAATCCGCGATCAATCCCCGATCAATAGGGATCAATGGGGATCAATGGGGATCAATAGGGATCAATGGGGATCAATCCCCGATCAATGGGGATCAATAGGGATCAATAGGGATCAATAGGGATCAATCCCGATCAATCCCCGATCAATAGGGATCAATAGGGATCAATAAGGGATCAATAACCAATCGATAGCCGATCAATACCCGATCAATGGGGATCAATAGGGATCAATAGGGATCAATGGGGATCAATAGGGATCAATCCCCGATCAATAGGGATCAATAGGGATCAATAACCAATCGATAGCCGATCAATCCCCGATCAATGGGGATCAATAGGGATCACTGGCCGCACCTCTTGTCCCGGGCGCTCCTCACCACGCGTTTCGTGTCCTCCTCGTCCTCGCTCAGCAGCAGCGGCCTGGGGGCGGGGCCACAGCCTGACCCCGCCCCTTTCCTCCAGCCACGCCCATTTGACCACACCCATTCAATCCCGCCCCTTCCCTAAACCACGCCCTTTTCGCTTTAACCCCTCCCTTTTCCTTTTAACCCCTCCCCCTTTCCCATTAACACCTCCCCTTTCCTTTTAACCCCTCCCCTTTTCCCATTAACCCCTCCCCTTTCCTTTTAACCCCTCCCCTTCCTCTTAACCCCTCCCATTTTCCTTCTAACCCCTCCCATTTTCCTTTTAACCCCTCCCCTTTCATTCAAACCCCTCCCCTTTCCCCTTTAACCCCTCCCATTTACCTTCATCCCTCCCCTTTAACCCCTCCCATTTTCCTTCAAACCCCTCCCCTTTTCCCTTTAACCCCTCCCCTTTTCCTTAACCCCTCCCCATCCCTTTTAACCCCTCCCCTTCCACCCCTCCCCCTTCATTTAACCCCTCCCCTTTCCTTTAACCCCTCCCATTTTCCTTTAACCCCTCCCCTTTCCCTTTAACCCCTCCCCTTTTCATTTAACCCCTCCCCTTTCCTTTAACCCCTCCCCTTTCCCTTTAATGCTCCCCTTTAACCCCTCCCCTTTCCCTTTTAACCCCTCCCCTTTCATTCAAACCCCTCCCCTTTCCCTTTTAACCCCTCCCATTTTCCTTCAAACCCCCCCCTTTTCCCTTTAACCCCTCCCCTTTTCCTTTTAATGCTCCCCTTTAACCCCTCCCCTTTCCCTTCTAACCCCTCCCCCTTCCCTTTTAACCCCTCCCCTTTCCCTTCTAACCCCTCCCCTTTCCCTTTTAACCCCTCCCCTTTCCCTTAACCCCTCCCCTTTAAGCCCCGCCCCAGCCCCTGGCCCCGCCCCCACTTGCTGTAGGGCCCTCCCGGCGCTTTGGGGGCGGCTTCGTCTCCCGACGCCGACGACTCGGACTCGGAGTCGGAGCCGGTGGTGAAGAATCGCGACATGATGGCGACAGCGGGGGCGGGGCGGCACCGACAGGGGCGGGGGCAGCCTGGGGAGAGAGAGCCGCCAAAAAATCCCGGGGTTCGCACCCGAAATCGGAGAGTTTTACCCCAAAAAACCCCGGGGTTTGCATCTGAAACGGGAGAGTTTTACCCCAAAAAATCCCGGGGTTCGCTCCCCAAATGGGAGAGTTTTACCCCAAAAAATCCCGGGGTTTGCATCTGAAACGGGAGAGTTTTACCCCAAAAAATCCCGGGGTTCGCTCCTGAAATGGGAGAGTTTTACCCCAAAAAATCCCGGGGTTCGCACCTGAAATGGGAGAGTTTTACCCCAAAAAATCCCGGGGTTCGCTCCCCAAACGGGAGAGTTTTACCCCAAAAAATCCCGGGGTTTGCATCTGAAATGGGAGAGTTTTACCCCAAAAAATCCCGGGGTTTGCACCTGAAATGGGAGAGTTTTACCCCAAAAAATCCCGGGGTTTGCACCTGAAATGGGAGAGTTTTACCCCAAAAAATCCCGGGGTTCGCACCCGAAATCGGAGAGTTTTACCCCAAAAAATCCCGGGGTTTGCACCCCAAATGGGAGAGTTTTACCCCAAAAAATCCCGGGGTTTGCATCTGAAATGGGAGAGTTTTACCCCAAAAAATCCCGGGGTTTGCATCTGAAATGGGAGAGTTTTACCCCAAAAAATCCCGGGGTTTGTTCCTGAAATGGGAGAGTTTTACCCCAAAAAATCCCGGGGTTTGCACCTGAAATGGGAGAGTTTTACCCCAAAAAATCCCGGGGTTTGCATCTGAAATGGGAGAGTTTTACCCCAAAAAATCCCGGGGTTTGCACCTGAAATGGGAGAGTTTTACCCCAAAAAATCCCGGGGTTTGCATCTGAAATGGGAGAGTTTTACCCCAAAAAATCCCGGGGTTTGCACCTGAAATGGGAGAGTTTTACCCCAAAATGGCGCCCAAAACCTGAGGGGATTTGACCAAAACCTGAGGGGATTTGACCAAAACCTGAGGAATTTCACCCAAACCTGAGGGGATTAAAAAAAACCTGAGGGGATTTGACCCAAAACCTGAGGAATTCCACCCAAAAATGAGGGGTTTCAAAAAAAAAAACCTGAGGAATTTCACCAAAACCTGAGGGGATTTCACCAAAACCTGAGGGGATTTCACCCAAAACCTGAGGGGTTTTCACCCAAACCTGAGGGGATTTCACCAAAACCTGAGGAATTTCACCAAAACCTGAGGGGATTGACCCAAACCTGAGGGGATTTCACCAAAACCTGAGGGGATTTCACCCAAACCTGAGGGGATTGACCCAAACCTGAGGAATTTCACCCAAACCTGAGGAATTTCACCCAAAACCTGAGGGGATTTGACCCAAAACCTGAGGGGTTTGACCCAAACCTGAGGAATTTCACCCAAAACCTGAGGAATTTCACCAAAACTTGAGGGGTTTCACCCAAACCTGAGGAATTTCACCCAAACCTGAGGAATTTCACCCAAACCTGAGGGGTTTGACCCAAACCTGAGGGGTTTCACCCAAAACCTGAGGGGTTTAAGGCACAAATGGGCCCGTTTAAAACAACATTTTGTCCAAAAAGCGCCGAATTTTCCCCCCGGGATCAACAATTCCGCCCCCAAATCCCCCAATTTCCCCTCAAAACCCCCAAATTTCGGCCCAAACGCAGCCACTCCCGCCCCTCCCCCACCGCCGATGTTTCCCGCGGGTTCTTTTTGCCCCAAAATCCGCGGATTTCGCCCCAAATCCTCCCCTCCCCCCTCCCTCCGCGCCCCTCCCCCACCCCCGGATCCCACCGGGCCCCTCCCCCCCCCCCCCCAATTCCGCCCCTCCCCCCCCGCACCGAACGCGCCGCACGCGGAGCCGCCGGTCCGGAAGCGCCGAAAGGCGGAAGCGGAAGTGGCGCCGCGTCACTTCCGCTCCCGCTTCCCCTCCCTTTTCCGGGTAAGGCGCGCGAGGGACGCCGGGAAAGCGAGTCCGGAAGTGGCAAAGAGCCGAAATCGGCGGCTTTTGCCCCAAAAAAGTCGCGGTTTGGGTGAGAATCGAACGTTTTTAATAAAAATCGACTTTTTTAACCTCCGATTCGAAGGTTTCTCCTTCAGAATTCGCGAGTTTTTCCCCTCACAATTCGCGAGTTTTTCCCCTCAGAATTATCGGCTTTTTTACCTCCTAAAATCGGCGGATTTTAACCCAAAATCTCGGATTTTAACCCTCAAATTCGCGGGTTTGGGTGAGAATCGAACGTTTTTAATAAAAATTGACTTTTTAACCTCAGATTCGAAGGCTTTTCCTTCACCATTTCGCGAGTTTTTCCCTCAGAATTATCGGGTTTTTTCCTCCTAAAATCGGCTGATTTTAACCCAAAGTCTCGGGGTTTACTTCCGAAATTCACATTTCTGAGTGGAAATCGAATATTTTTAAAAATAAAAATCTACTTTTTTTTGGCCTCA
Source organism: Vidua chalybeata (assembly GCF_026979565.1). Taxonomy (NCBI): domain Eukaryota; kingdom Metazoa; phylum Chordata; class Aves; order Passeriformes; family Viduidae; genus Vidua; species Vidua chalybeata. The sequence continues at coordinate 6,668 of NW_026530303.1, forward strand.
ATTTCGACGATTTTAACCTCCGAACTTGCGACTTTTTACGTCAGAATTACCGGGTTTTTTACTTCAAACAATCGGCCGGTTTTAACCCAAAATGTCGGATTTTACCTCCGAAATTCACTTTTCTGGGTGGAAATCTTACATTTTAAACAAAAATCGACTTATTTGCCTCAGAATTCAGAATTTTTATCTCCCAATTCCAGGTGTGACGTCACTTCCCTTGCCAATTCCCGCCCTTTTTCCGGTTGGGGCGCAGGGAACGCTGGGAAAGCGAGTCCGGAGGCGGCGAGGACCCAAAATCGGCGGATTTTGCCCCAAAAAGTCGCGGTTTTGGGTGAGAATCGAACGTTTTTAATAAAAATCGACTTTTCCACCTCAAATTCGAAGGTTTCTCCTTCAGCATTCGCGAGTTTTTCCCCCAGAATTCTCGAGTTTTTCCCTCAGAATCATCGTTTTTCTTTACCTGCTAAAATCGCATCATTTTAACCCAAAATCTCGAATTTTACCCCCCAAATTTACAGTTTTGGCCTGAGAATTGAATGATTTTAATAAAAATCGACTTTTTAACCTCAAATTCGAAGGTTTCACCCTCAGCATTCGCGAGTTTTTCACTCACAATTCCCGAGTTTTTCCCTCAGAATCATCGGGTTTTTAACCTGCTAAAATCACATCATTTTAAACCAAAATCTCGAATTTTCCCCCCAAATTTACGGTTTTGGGCTGAGAATTGAACGATTTTAATAAAAATCAACTTTTTTACCTCAAATTCGAATGTTTTTCCCTCAGAATTTGTGAGTTTTTCCCTCAGAATTATCAGGTTTTTCCCTCCTAAAATCGGCCAATTTTAACCCAAATTCTTGGATTTTACCCCCCAAATTCATGGCTTTGGGTGAGAATCGAACATTTTTAATAAAAATCGACTTTTTAACCTCATATTTGGTGGTTTTTCCTTCAGCAATTGCGAGTTTTCCGCTCAGAATTTGCAACTTTTTCCCTCACGATTATTGAGATTTTTTTCCTTCAAAATTGACTGATTTTGATTCAAAAATGCCGGATTTTACCCCAAAAAATCACGGTTTTGGGTAACAATAGAAGATTTTTTTAAAAAATGAAAATTTGGACTCCAAAATCCCCAATTTTAACCCAAAAATTCCCTACTTTAGCCCAAATTTCCCCTCTTTAAAACCCCAAACTCCCCTTTTCACTTCTAAAAATTCCCATTTAACCCAAAAATCCCCCATTTTTTCCTCAAAATTGACATTTTTACTTCCAAAAATTCACATTTTACCCCCAAAATCCCCATTTTATACCCAAAATCCCCAATTTTAACCCAAACGTTCCAATTTTTTACCCCAAAATCCCCAATTTTACCCCAATCCTTTCGGTTTAACCCCCCCAACCCTAATTAATCTGTTAATTAATTAACTAGCCCCAAATTTAACAGCAGAAATCAATGATAGAACTTTAATTAAGTTAATTAACGAAGTGAATCGATGAGAACAATTAAAAATTGACGAGAAAACCCCAAAATTTCCTTTTTTTAATGGAAAATCTCCGAGGTTTGGGGTCAGGGGTCACTCAGCGGTCACTCAGTGGTCAGCGGTCACTCCGTGGTCACTCAGTGGTCAGTGGTCACTCAGCGGTCACTCAGTGGTCAGTGGTCACTCAGGCAGGTCGATGGTCACTCAGGGGTCACTCAGTGGTCAGTGGTCACTCCAGGAGATCAATGGTCACTCAGGGGTCACTCAGTGGTCAGTGGTCACTCCGTGGTCACTCAGCGGTCAGCGGTCACTCCAGGAGATCAATGGTCACTCAGGGGTCACTCAGTGGTCAATGGTCACTCAGGCAGGTCAGTGGTCACTCTGTGGTCACTCAGCGGTCACTCAGTGGTCAGTGGTCACTCCATGGTCACTCAGGCAGGTCAATGGTAACTCCGTGGTCACTCCGTGGTCACTCAGTGGTCAGTGGTCACTCAGATCGATGACCAGCTCAGATGGTACTCAGGGAGGCTGACGGTCACTCCATGGCCAGTGGTCACTCAGTGGTCATTCAGTGGTCACTGGCCACGCACTGGTCAGTTGGTCACTCCAGGAGGTTGATGACCAGCTCAGGGAAGTCAGTGACCAGTGGTCACTCAGTGGTCACTCAGGGAGATCGATGACCAGCTCGGGGAGGTTGATGGTCACTCAGTGGTCAGTGGTCACTCAGGGAGGTCGATGGTCACTTAGATCACTCAGGTGTGAAGCAGGTCAATGGTCTCTGGTCACTCACTGGTCACTCACTGGTCACTCACTGGTCACTCAGGCAGATCAATGGTCACTCCACGGTAACCGGTCACTCTCTGGTCACTCGGGCAGGTCGATGGTCACTCGCTGGTCACTGGTCACTCAGTGGTAACTCGGGCAGGTCGATGGTCACTCAGGGAGGTCGCTGGTCACTCGCTGGTCACTGGTCACTCGGTGGTCACTCTGGTCACTCGGGCAGGTCGATGGTCACTGGTCACTCGGTGGTCACTCAGTGGTCACTCGGGGAGGTCGATGGTCACTCGCTGGTCACTCGGTGGTCACTGGTCACTTGCTGGTCACTCACTGGTCACTCACTGGTCACTCAGGCAGGTCGATGGTCACTTGGGCAGGTCGCTGGCCACTGGTCACTCTGGTCACTCGGTGGTCACTCGGGCAGGTCTCTGGTCACTCGGGCAGGTCGATGGTCACTGGTTACTCGGTGGTCATTCGGGCAGGTCTCTGGTCACTTGGGCAGGTCGATGGTCACTCAGTGGTCACTCGGTGATCACTCAGTGGTCACTCGGACAGGTCGCTGGTCACTCGGTGGTCACTGGTCACCTGGTGGTCACTCAGTGGTCACTCGGTGGTCACTCACTGGTCACTCGGGCAGGTCTCTGGTCGCTGGTCTCTCGCTGCTCACTCGCTGGTCACTGGTCACTCGCAGGTCACTGGTCACTCGCTGGTCACTGGTCACTCGGTGGTCACTCGGTGGTCACTCGGTGGTCACTCGGTGGTCACTCTCGTCACTCGGGCAGGTCGCTGGTCACTGGCCACTCACTGGTCACTCGGTGGTCACTGGTCACTCAGGGAGGTCACTGGTCACTCGGTGGTCACTCGCTGGTCACTCGGTGGTCACTCGGGCAGGTCGCTGGTCACTGGTCACTCGCTGGTCACTGGTCACTCGCTGGTCACTCGGTGGTCACTCGGGCAGGTCTCTGGTCACTGGTCACTCGCTGGTCACTGGTCACTCGGTGGTCACTGGTCACTCAGGGAGGTCACTGGTCACTCGGTGGTCACTCGGTGGTCACTCGGTGGTCACTCGGGCAGGTCGCTGGTCACTGGTCACTCGGTGGTCACTGGTCATTCGGTGGTCACTCGGTGGTCACTCGGGCAGGTCGCTGGTCACTGGTCACTCGGTGGTCACTGGTCACTTGGTGGTCACTCGGTGGTCACTCGGTGGTCACTCGGGCAGGTCGCTGGTCACTGGTCACTTGCTGGTCACTGGTCACTCGCAGGTCACTGGTCACTCGCTGGTCACTGGTCACTCGGTGGTCACTCGGTGGTCACTCGGTGGTCACTCGGTGGTCACTCTCGTCACTCGGGCAGGTCGCTGGTCACTGGCCACTCACTGGTCACTCGGTGGTCACTGGTCACTCAGGGAGGTCACTGGTCACTCGGTGGTCACTCGCTGGTCACTCGGTGGTCACTCGGGCAGGTCGCTGGTCACTGGTCACTCGCTGGTCACTGGTCACTCGCTGGTCACTCGGTGGTCACTCGGGCAGGTCTCTGGTCACTGGTCACTCGCTGGTCACTGGTCACTCGCAGGTCACTGGTCACTCGCTGGTCACTGGTCACTCGGTGGTCACTCGGTGGTCACTCGGTGGTCACTCGGTGGTCACTCTCGTCACTCGGGCAGGTCGCTGGTCACTGGCCACTCACTGGTCACTCGGTGGTCACTGGTCACTCAGGGAGGTCACTGGTCACTCGGTGGTCACTCGCTGGTCACTCGGTGGTCACTCGGGCAGGTCGCTGGTCACTGGTCACTCGCTGGTCACTGGTCACTCGCTGGTCACTCGGTGGTCACTCGGGCAGGTCTCTGGTCACTGGTCACTCGCTGGTCACTGGTCACTCGGTGGTCACTGGTCACTCAGGGAGGTCACTGGTCACTCGGTGGTCACTCGGTGGTCACTCGGTGGTCACTCGGGCAGGTCGCTGGTCACTGGTCACTCGGTGGTCACTGGTCATTCGGTGGTCACTCGGTGGTCACTCGGGCAGGTCGCTGGTCACTGGTCACTCGGTGGTCACTGGTCGCTCGGTGGTCACTCGGTGGTCACTCGGGCAGGTCGCTGGTCACTGGTCACTCGGTGGTCACTGGTCACTTGGTGGTCACTCGGTGGTCACTCGGTGGTCACTCGGGCAGGTCGCTGGTCACTGGTCACTTGCTGGTCACTGGTCACTCGCTGGTCACTCGGTGGTCACTGGTCACTCAGGGAGGTCACTGGTCACTCGGTGGTCACTGGTCACTCGGTGGTCACTCGGTGGTCACTCGGGCAGGTCTCTGGTCACTCGGTGGTCACTCGGGCAGGTCGCTGGTCACTGGTCACTCGCTGGTCACTCGGTGGTCACTCGGGCAGGTCGATGACCAGCTCGTCGTCCCCGTCCAGGGGGTCGTCGCTGCCCTCCCCCTCCCCCTCTCCGGGGTCGCTCAGGAGGCGCCGCGGGAGCGTGGGGGGCACGGGGGGCGGGGCGGGGGGCGGGGCCAGCGCCGGCGGGGGGAGGGGCGAGCCCGGGCCACGCCCCCCGGACAGCCCCGCCCCGGCCCCACCCCCAGCGAAGGGCAGCGGGGGAGGGGCGGGAGGGGGCTGGGGGGGGAGGGGAGAGAGAGAGAGGGAGGGGTCAGTGAGGAGTGACCACTGAGTGACCACTGAGTGACCACTGAGTGACCACTGAGTGACCACTGAGTGACCGCTGCCCCACTGACCCCTGCATGACCCTGCAGTGACCACTGAGTGACCACTGAGTGACCACTGAGTGACCACTGAGTGACCGCTGCCCCACTGACCCCTGCATGACCCCACAGTGACCACTGAGTGACCACTGAGTGACCACTGAGTGACCGCTGCCCCACTGACCCCTGCATGACCCTGCAGTGACCACTGAGTGACCACTGAGTGACCACTGAGTGACCACTGAGTGACCGCTGCCCCACTGACCCCTGCATGACCCTGCAGTGACCACTGAGTGACCACTGAGTGACCACTGAGTGACCGCTGAGTGACCACTGAGTGACCACTGAGTGACCGCTGCCCCACTGACCCCTGCATGACCCCCAGTGACCACTGAGTGACCACTGAGTGACCACTGAGTGACCACTGCCCCAATGACCCTGCAGTGACCACTGAGTGACCACTGAGTGACCACTGCCCCAATGACCCTGCAGTGACCACTGAGTGACCACTGAGTGACCGCTGCCCCCACCGTGACCCCAAGTGACCCCTCCCCCTTTGCCCCTCCCCTTTGAGTGACCCCTCCCCCTTTCACTGACCCCACCCACTTTGCCCCTCCCCCTTTCAGTAGCCCCTCCCCTTTTCTCCCCCCTTGACTGACCCCACCCATTTTGCCCCACCCCTTTCATGGCCCCTCCCCCTTCACAGGCCCCGCCCCCTCCGCCCCTCCCCCCGTACCTGCCCCCTCCGCGTCCCTTTGCTGCGCCGGGCGGGGGAGGGGCGTGGCCGGGCCCCGCCCTGCGGGGGGAGGGGCGGGAACGACGCCGGGAAGGGGCTGTAGGGCGGCGACGCCATCTTGGGGGGAGGGACAAAAGTCAAGCCCCGCCCACTCCAAAAGTGGGCGGGGCTTGAAATGGGGAGGGGGGAGTTTGGGGTGGGGGAGGGGCACTCACCATGTAGGGGGAGGGGCCAAAGGCCGGCGGGGGAGGGGACGGCGAGCGGCGCCTGCGGGGGGAGAGAAGCGGATTGGCCACGCCCACTTCTGGTGGCGGCCATCTTGGATTTTTACCTCCATGGTGGTGGCCATCTTGGATTTTCACCTCCATGATGACGGCCATCTTGGATTTTGACATCCATAACGGTGGCCATCTTGGGTTTTGACGCCCCCAAAGGCGGCCATCTTGGATTCTGACCTCTCTGCTGGCAGCCATCTTGAATCCCAGCCATACAGATGCCCCACCCACTTATGGGAGTGGCCGTAACCACTTCTGGTGGCGGCCATGTTGAATTATGTCCCGTCCCTCTGAGGGCCGTCATGCTGGGGCCACGCCCACTTCTGGCAGCCATTTTGAACCCCAACAAGTGAAGCGGCCATTTTAAAGTCACCCACAGCTTTAAACCCCTCCCACAAAGAGGGAGTGGCCATCTCAAAGCCCCACCCACTTCTAGCGACCATCTTGAAGCCCCACCCATTAATGGCAGCCATCTTGAACCCCCACCCACCTCAAGATCCGCCATTTCGGAACCCCACCCAACCCTCGGGCGGCCATTTTGAAGCCCAGCCCGCTCCATCCGCCATCTTAAAGCCACACCCACCCCTGGCCGCCATCTTGGCCGCGTCTTAACCCCTTCCTGACCTCTTGGCGGGCGTTGGCTCCGCCCCCTTGGCGCCGTCCCCGTCGCTGTTGTCGGACGACGCCGTCGCCTCCGAGTCTGGGGAGGGGGAGGGGCCAATCAGAGGGGTGGGGGAGGGGCGGAGCCATGCCCAGGATTGACCTTTGACCCCTCCCCCCCCCGAGGTACCTGAGGAATCATCGTCGACGTTCTCGTACTGGAGGAGCCGATCCAGGAGGAAACTGAGGAAGAAATGGCAGAAATTGGGGGTTTTGGGGGGAAAAATAACAACAACAAAAATAAAAATAAAAAAACAAATCTTAAAAAAAAGGGATTTAGGAATAAAAAAAGGTTAAAAATAAAGGATAGAAAGTAAAAAAAAAAATAGAAATACAAATGAAAACAAAAATTAAAAAACAATAATAGCAAAAAATAAAAATAATAATATCTAAGAAGAAATAAAAATTTGGAATTTCAGGAAGAAAATGAAAATTTAAAAGAAAGCTTTTAAAAATTGGGAATTTCTGAAGAAAAATAACCTGGAATTTTGGGAAGAATCAGAAAAAAAATAAAAATCAGGGTTTTTTAGGGGAAAGAAACAAATAAAAATTGCAATAAAGAGAATGTTTGGGGGGAAAAATGGACATTAAAATTGGGAATTTGTGCAGAAAAGTCAAATTAAAAAAGTATTGAGAATATTGGGAAAGAACTTAAAAATATTTAAAACTGGGAATTCTGGAAAAAATAAATTAATATAAAATTAAAAAAAGGTAACTTTGAGGGAAAAAATACTTGAAAAACTTAGGAATTTAATAAAAAAGCCTCTAAAAACTTAGAATTTTGGAGATAAAAAAAATAATTAAGAAGAAATTGGGAATTTTCGGGGGGGATTTTTAAGGAACTTGAAGAATTTTAAGAAGAAAGGAGTTTTTTTGGGGTGAATTCTGCTGGTTTTGGTACCTTTTATCCCGGGACACCTTCAGGAGTTTGCGCTGGGCCCTCCTCAGCTCCTCCTGGAAACATTCCTGCTCCTGGGGGCGGAGCCAACGGGTGGGCGTGGCCGCTTTAGCCACACCCACCCACCATGGGGGATGGCAAAACAACCCCCAAAATCCCAGCCCCCAAATCCTCGGATTTCACCCCAAAATTTCACTTTTTTCCCCCCTGAAATTTGTCTCTTTTTTCCCCCAAAATCCAGCTTTTTCATGCCCAAATTGGGTCCTTTTCCCCCAAAAATTTCATTTTTTTCCCCTCCAAAATTCACCTTTTTTGCCCCAAAATATGGGGTTTTTCCCCCCCTCCAAAATTCAGCTTTTTCACCCTAAATCTTCTCTTCTTTCCCTCCCAAAATTGAGCTTTACCCCCTAAAATTTGGGCTTTTTGTCCCTGAAACTTGGCAATTTTTTTCCTTCCAAAATTCAGCTTTTCCACTCCAAAATTCAGCTTCCCCCCCCCCCCACCCAAATTTGGTTTTTTACTCCTCCAAATTCACCATTGGCCCCAAAAGATTCTATTTTTTTATTACCAAAATTCAGCTTTTTTCTCCTAAAATGTCACATTTTTTCCACCTAAACATTTTTCCCCAAAAAAATTTGGCTTTTCCCTCCCTAAATTTGGCTTTTCCCCCCCCAAAATTCAACTTTTTATCCTCAAAATTTGGCTTTTTTTTTATCCCACAAAATTCAGCCTTTCTTCCCTCCAAAATTCACCATTTCCCCCAAAATTTGGGGAGTTTTCCCCACAAAATTTGGCTTTTCCCCTCTGCAAAATCCCCATTTTCCCCCAAAATCCCCATTTTCCCCCCCAATTCCCCCCTTCCCCCAAAACCTCCCAATTTCCCCCCAAAACCCCAACTTTTCCCTCAACTTTTCATTTTTCACGCCCAAATTTTCAATTTTTCCCTCATATTTTGAATTTTTTCCCTCAAATTTTTCCCGTTTTCCCCTCACCCCCCCCCGACCCCCCGTGCTCCCCTCAAGCCAAGCCCCGCCCCCTTCGCTTCCCGCCCTTTTAGGCCACGCCCATCACGCCGTGCCCCGCCCCTCACGTAGAGCAGCAGCTTCAGGCGCCGTTTCAGGGCCCGGCAGCGCCGTTTGTAGCCGCCGCCATCGCCCTCGCTCGCCCCGTTCATGGCGGACAAGCCCCGCCCTTCCCCTCGCTCCTCATTGGCTCTCACCTTCCCGCGCCGCCCTCTGATTGGTTGGCTCTGCGGAAATCCCTCCTGGCACTTCCGGGTTCTTTCTCCGAGCGTGACTGGCTGAGCGCGTTAAGTCCCGCCCGCTGGCGTTGCTGATTGGTTGTTGCTTCACAGGGCTGGGATTTCATTGGGTGCTGCTGCTGTCAATCACTGCAAAACTTTTCCCCTCCTCTGCTTTACCGCTATTGGCTCCGCAGTTTTGTCCCACCTCCAGCCACTTCTTATTGGCTGGTACGGCTCCAAGCCGCCTTCTGATTGGCTTAAGCGGCCGCCGTTCATTTCCGCACGGTATTCCGCTGTCTACGCGCTCCTATTGGTCAGCGCTTCTTAGCGCCGCTTTTGATTGGCTGCTGCCGCTGCCGCTCAACGCCATCTCGCTTTTTCCTCGCCTCCATTGGTTGATGTGACTTCCGGGTTTATAGCGTTTTCCCCTCATTGGTTCTCGCGCCTCAAGCCCCGCCCCGCTGTCTTTTATCTCAATCCTCATTGGCTGCCGCCCTGAGGGCGCAGAAATGGCGGCGGCGGCGGCGCCGAGCGGCTGCGAACGGTACCGGGAGGGGGGAGGGGAGGCACCGGAGACCCCCGGGGGCCACGCCCTGCGCTGGCCACGCCCCCGAGGCGACCGCGCCCTGCTTGACCACGCCCTTTTTTCCCCCGCAGGGCGCCGGTTTGCGGCGAGGCCGAAAGCGCATGCGCGGAGCTGGAAGGGGGCGTGGCCAGCGGGGACCACGCTTTGTGCGTGGCGCCCCCTGGCGGCCAGCGGGAAGGGCGGGAAAATGGGGCAAATGGCGGGAAAAATGAGGGAAAAGGCGGGAAAAGTGGGGGGAAAGGCGGGAAAAACGGGAGCGGGGAGGAGGAAGAGGAGGAGAGGAAGGAAAAGGCGGGAAATGGGGAAAAACTGGAGGAAAACGGGGTGAAAATGAGGAAAATGGAGGGCGAGGAGGAGGAGGAGGAAGAGGGGAGGAAGGAAAATGGGGGAAATCCGGGAAAAATTGGGGAAAACGGGGTGGAAAAGGGGGAAATCGGGAGTGAGGAGGAAGAGGAGAGGGAAACTGGGGAGAAAATGGGGGAAAACGGCACAAAAAGGAGGAAAATCGGGGGCGAGGAGGAGGAGGAGGAAGGTGAGGGTGAGGAGGAAGAAGAAAGGAGGGAAAACGGGGTGGGAAAAGGAAAAATGGGGGAAAACCCAAAAAAATCCGGGGAAAATGGGGAGAAAAAGGGAAAATTTGGGGGTGAGGAGGAGGAGGGGGATGAAGATGAGGAAGGGGAAGGAGAGGAGGAGGAAGAGAGGAGGAAAATTGGGGTGAAAAAGGGAAAAAATGGGGAAAAGCCAGAAAAATCTGGGGGGAATGGGGTGGAAAAGGGGAAAAATGAGGAAAAAATGGTGCAAAATGGGGCAAAAATGGGGAAAAGTGAGAGCGAGGAGGAGGAAGAGGAGGAGGGGGAGGAAAATGGGGTGAAAAGGGGAAAAATTGGGGAAAACAAAAAAAAATCTGGGGAAAATGGGGAGAAAAAGGGGGAAATGGAGAGGGAGGAAGAGGAGGAGGAAGAAAAAAGGAGGAAAAACGGGGCAAAAATGAGGAAAATTGAGAGCGAGGAAGAGGAGGAGGAAGAGGAGAGGAAGAAAAATGGGGTAGAAAAAGGAAAAAATGGGGAAAAATCCAAAAATTCTGGGAAAAATGGGGCAAGAAAGGGAAAAATGGAGAGTGAGGAGGAGGAAGAGGAGGAAGATGAAGATGAAGAGGAGGAAGATGAGGAAGAGGAGGAGGAGAGGGAGAAAAATGGGGTGAAAAAAGGAAAAAATGAGGAAAAATCCAAAAATTCCGGGAAAAATGGGGAGAAAAGGGGGAAAATGGAGAGTGAGGAGGAGGAAGAGGAGGAAGAAGAGGAAAGGAGGGAAAACGGGGCTAAAAAGGGGAAAAATGAGGAAAAAATGGGGAAAAATGGGGCAAAAATGAGGAAAATTGAGAGTGAGGAAGAGAAGGAGGAAGAGGAGAGGAAGAAATTTGGGGTGAAAAAAGGAAAAAATGGGGAAAAATCCAAAAAAATGAGGAAAAATGGGGTAAAAAGGGGGGAAATGGAGAGTGAGGAGGAGGAAGAGGAGGAGGAAGAGGAAAAGAGGAACAATGGGGTGAAAAAAGGAAAAAATGAGGAAAAATCTAAAAATTCCGGGGAAAATGGAGGGGGAAAGGTGGAAAAAATGGGAAAAACCGGGACAAAAAAGAGGAAAATTGAGAGTGAGGAGGAGGAGGAGGAAGAGGAAGAGGAGAGGAAGAAATTTGGGGTGAAAAGGGGGGAAAGTGGGAAAAAAGGGGGAAAAATGGGGCAAAATGGGGCAAAAAGGAGGAAAATTGAGAGTGAGGAGGAGGAGGAGGAAGAGGACAGAATAAAAATTGGGGTGAAAAGGGGAAAAATTGAGGAAAAATCCAAAAATTCCAGGAAAAATGGGGAGAAAAAGGGGAAAATGGAGAGTGAGGAGGAGGAAGATGAGGAGGAGGAAGAGGAGAGGAAGAAAATTGGGGTGAAAAGGGGAAATAATGGGGGGAAAGCGACAAAATCTGGGAAAAATGAGGAGAAAAAGGGGGGAAAAGAGGAAAAAATGGGGAAAAACGGGAGAAAAAGGAGGAAAATTGAGAGTGAGGAGGAGGAAGATGAGGAAGAGGGAGATGAGGAGGAAGAGGAAGAAGAGAGGAGGAAAAATGGGGAGAAAAAGGACAAATTCAGGGCTGAGACGGGAAAAAACCACCCGGGAAAGGGAAAAAATGGGGGGAAAAAAGGAAAAATGGAGAGTGAGGAAGAGGAGGAGGAGGAGGAAGATGAGGAAGAAGAAGATGAGGAGGAAGATCCGGGCGGGAAAAACAGGAAAAAAACGGGAAAAATCGGGGAAAAGAGGCAAAAAGTGACCAAAAAACGGGTCAAAAAAGCGAAAATTGAGAGTGAGGAAGAGGAGGAGGAGGAAGAAGAGGAAGAGGATGATGAGGAAGAAGATCCAGGCCAGAAAAATAGGAAAAAAATGGGCAAAAACGGGGAAAAGAAACAAAAAACGGCAAAAAACCGGGAAAGAAAGGGGAAAATGGAGAGCGAGGAAGAGGAAGATGAAGATGAGGAGGAAGAAGAGGAGGAAGAGGAAGATCCAGGCAGGAAAAGTGGGGAAAAAACGGGAAAAATCGGGGAAAAGAAGCAAAAAAATGCAAAACATGGGTCCAGGAAAGCAAAAATTGAGAGTGAGGAAGAGGAAGATGAAGATGATGAGGAGGAAGAAGAAGATGGAGGCAGGAAAAGTGGGAAAAAAACGGGAAAAATCGGGGAAAAGAGGCAAAAAAACACCAAAAATGGGGCCAGAAAAGTGAAAATGGAGAGCGAGGAAGAGGAGGAGGAGGAAGAAGAGGAGGAGGAAGAGGAAGATGAAGATCCAGGCAGGAAAAGTGGGAAAAAAACGGGAAAAATCGGGGAAAAGAGGCAAAAAATGACCAAAAACGGGGCCAAAAAAGTGAAAATGGAGAGCGAGGAAGAGGAGGAGGAGGAAGAAGAGGAGGAAGAAGAAGATGGAGGCAGGAAAAGTGGGGAAAAAACGGGAAAAATCGGGGAAAAGAGGCAAAAAACAGCAAAAAATGAGGCCAAAAAGCGGAAAATTGAGAGCGAGGAAGAGGAAGATGAGGAAGATGACGATGAGGAGGAAGAAGATGAAGAGGAAGATGAAGATCCAGGCAGGAAAAAAATGGGAAAAATCAGGGGAAAGAGGCAAAAAATGACCAAAAACGGGGCCAAAAAAGCGAAATTTGAGAGTGAGGATGAGGAAGATGAGGAAGAGGAGGAAGAAGAGGAAGATGAAGAGGAAGATCCACGCGGGAAAAGTGGGGAAAAAACAGGAAAAATCCGGGAAAAAAGGCAAAAACCAGCAAAAAACGGGGCCAGAAAGGGGAAAATGGAGAGCGAGGAAGAGGAGGATGAAGAGGAGGAGGAAGAAAAACCCAAAAAAACCCCAAAAATTCCTCCCAAAATTCCCAAAAAAGCCGATTTGGGCTCGGATTCCGAGGATTCCGAGGATTTGCCGCTGGCGAAATGGGCGGGAAAACGGCAAAAGCGGGAACGGGAGGAAGAGCAGGGGAGGAGGAAGAGGAGGAGGAAGGAGGAGGAAGAGGAGCCGTGGTGGAAACCGGGAAAGGTGAAAATGGGGAAATTTGGGGGGAAATTGGGAGTTTTGGGGAAAAATTGGGAGGAAATTGGGATTTTGGGGGGAAATTTTGGGAATTTTGGGGGAAAATTGGGAAAAATTGGGAGAAAATTGGGATTTTTGGGGTTTTTTTTTTTGGAAAATTTGGCGATTTTTAGGGAGGATTTTGGGGGGATTTTTGGGGGAATTTGGGGGGAAATTGGGAAAAAAAATTGGGGGCAAATTGGGATTTTGGGGGAAATTTGGGGATTTGGGGGGATTTTGGGATTTTGGGGGGGAATTGAGATTTTTGGGGAAAATTTGGGGGACTTGGGGATTATTTGGGAAAATTTGGGGGATTTGGGAAAAATTTGGGGGAAAATTGGGGTTTTTGGGGGGATTTTTGGGGAAATTTTGGGAATTTGGAGGGATTTTGGTAAAAAATCAGGGATTTTTGGGGCAATTTTGGGATTTTTAGGGAAAATTGGGAATTTTGGGATTTTTTGGGGAGGATTTATTGCATTTTTGGGGAAAATTTGGGGGAAAATTGGGATTTTTGGGGGATTTTTTGGGAAAATTTTGGGAATTTGGGGGAATTTTGAGAAGAAATTGGGGTTTTTGGGGGGAATTTTGGGATTTTTGGGGAAAATTGGGAATTTTGGGATTTTGGGGAAGGATTTATGGGATTTTTCGGGGAAATTTGGGATTTTTAGGGAAAAATGTGGGGGGAAATTGTGTTTTTGGGGGGATTTTTGGGAAAATTTTGGGAATTTGGAGGGATTTTGGTAAAAAATCAGGGATTTTTGGGGCAATTTTGGGATTTTTAGGGAAAATAGGGAATTTTGGGATTTTTGGGGAGGATTTATTGCATTTTTGGGGAAAATTTGGGGGAAAATTGGGATTTTTGGGGAAATTTTGGGAATTTGGGGGGATTTTGGAAGGATTTGGGATTTTTGGGGGTAATTTTGGGAAAGAATTGGGGATTTTCAGGGGAATTTGGGGATTTTTAGTGGAAGATTTTGGGGTTTTGGGAAAATTTGGGGATTTTAGGAGAAAACTGGGGCTTTGGGGGCAATTTTGGGGAAATTTGGGGAAAAAAGTGGAATTTTGGGGGATAATTTTGATAATTTTGGGGGAAACTTGGGAAAAATGGGAATTTCTGGGAGAGTTTTGGGATTTTGAGGGGAAATTTGGGGAAATTTGGGATTGTGAGGGGACTTGGTGGGAATTTGGGTGGAATTTTTGGATCTTTGGGGAAATTTTGGGGGTTTTGAATGGAATTTGGGGAATTTTGGGGGAATTTTGGGATTTTTTGGGAAAAACTTGGTATTTTGGGGGGATTTGGGTGGATTTGGGGGGGAATTTGAGGAAAATTTGGAGATTTTGAGAGAATTTTTGGGGGGCATTTCGGGTGGAATTTTGGGGGATTTTGGGAATTTGAGGAGGATTTGGGGGGGATTTTGGGAAAACTTTGGGATTTCTGGAGAATTTTGGAGGATTTGGGGGTTTTGAGAGAGACTTGGGGAGAACTTTGAAATTCCGGGAGGAATTTTTGGGAATTTGGGGGGATTTGGGTGGACCTGGGGGAGTTTGGGGGAATTTTGGGGATGTTTGGGTGGATTTGGGGAATTTGGAGGGGGGTTTTTGGGATTTTGGGGGGGTATTTTTGGGATTTTGGGGGGGAATTTGGGGATTTTTGGGAGGTTTGGCGGGATTTGGGGAATTTGGGGGAGAATTTTGGGGGGATTTTTGGGATTTTGGGGCGTTATGAGGTGAAAATCGTTGATTTTGGGAGCTCCGTGTGGATTTTGAGGGATTTGGGGTGGAATTTGTGATTTTTGGCAGAACTTTCGTCATTTTGGGGCGACCTCCGAGAGTTTCGTGGGTGGAATTTTTTTTTTTTTTATTTTTTGGGGAAACCCGAATTTTTTCGGCTTTCCCCAAAAATTTGCGGGATTTTTGCGGGAAACCCGAATTCTGGACAGATTTGGGGCGGAATTCCCGAAATTCTGGATTTCTCCAGAATTCCCTTGGATCTCCCCCAAACTCCCGCCAAAAAAATCCCGAATTCCCGCCTCAGTTTCGCGCCAAATCCCCTCTGGGGGGCGTGGCTTGGTGAAACCCCGCCTCCTAACGCAAGCCCCGCCCCCAGGACCCGCCGGAAGTGGCGCGGCTGAAGCGATACCTCCGAGCCGCTGGGGGGCGCCCTAACTACAAGCAGCTCTTCCGGAAGTGCCGCAGCCGCCGCGAGGCCCTGGAGGCGCTCCGGGGCGCCCTGCGCGACCTCGGCCTCCGCGGTAGCGCCGATTTTGGGGCAAATTCCGCGGAATTTGGGGCTTTTTGGGGGATTTTCGGGGGGTTCGGGGAGGTTTGAGGGGGTTTGGGAGGATTTTAAGGGGATTTAAGGGGTTCAGATGGGCCCTGCGTGGGGTGGGACTCCATGGTAAAGGGAGGGGATTTGGGAAATTTGGGGGAGATTTGGGATTTTGGGGGAAATTTTGGGATTTTGGGTGAAATTTGCAAACTTTGGGTGAAATTTTGGGATTTTGGGTAGAATTTTGGATGAAATTTTGGGGAAATATTGGAATTTTGGGGGGACGGTTGGAGGAGAATTGGGGATTCTGGGTGGAATTTTGGGGGAATTTTGCGATTTTGGGGGGAATTTTGGGTGAAATTTCGGGGTTTTGGGGGAATTTCGCGGCGTTGGGTGGAATTCTGGCGGAATTCCGTGATGTAGAGGGGGATTGAGGTGGAATTTCGGGTGGAATGTCGGGATTTTGAGGCAGATTTTGGGGGATTTGGGGATTTTTGGGTCCACTTTGGGTCGGTTTTGGCCTTTTCCAGGCACCCCCTCCCTGGCCCGGTGCCGCCGCCTCCGCCGGCGCCGCGAGGAAAAAGCCGAACTCGCCGCCCTCGACGCCTCCAACATTTTACCCGGTAAAAACCCAAAAAAAAACCAAAAAAAACCCCCCAAATTCACCCCCTTTTAACCTTTTCCCTTCCCTGTGAAAACCCCCAAAATTATCCCAAAAAAATGCCCAAAATCGCCCCAAAAATCGCTGTGAAAATGCCCAAAAATCCCCTCAAGATCACTCCAGGCCTCCGCCCCAAAAATCACCAGAAAAACGCCCAAAACCGCCCCAAAAATTGCCCCAAAATTCCCCGAAGAAACTGCCCCGAAATCGCCGCGAAAATCCGCAAAGTCGACCCGAAGAAACGGACGTGGAAAATCCCCAAAATTACCCGAAAAATTGTCCCAAAATTGCTGCTAAAAACCCCGAATTCACCCAAAAAATCAACCCAAAAAATCACCTGACATCGCCACGAAATTACCCAAAAATCACCGTAAAAATCCCCAAAAAAGCCAAAAAATTGCTGTAAAAAAAACCAAATTTCCCAAAATTCCCTCTTTTTAATCTCTTCCCTCCCCCCCAGCGCGATCCCGCCGGAGAAACCCCGAAAATGCCCCAAAATCGCCGCCGAGGTCGCCCCTCCCCCCTCCGGACTGGTCGCGGCTCCGCGGCGTCGTCAGCTCCGACAGCGAGTGAAGGAAATCGGGGGTTTTTTTTTTGGGGGGAATTCTTGGACTTTTGGGTTTTTTTGGACTCAGCGTTTGCGCCGTGAAAATGCACAAAGTCGCCATAAAAAAAAAAAAAAAAAAAATCGCTGCAGAAACGAGAAAATCGCTGTGGAAAATCCCCCGAAATCACCAGAAAATCACCCCAAAAATCGCTCTGAGAATCCCCAAAATCACCCCAAAAAACTGCCCCAAAATTTGCTGTGAAAATCCCCAAAAATCGCTAAAATCACCAGAAAATCACCCCAAAAAATAGCCCCAAAAATCGCTGTGAAAATCCCCGAAATCACCAGAAAATCACCCCAAAAATCGCTGTGAAAAATCCCCTAAATCACCCCAAAAATAGCCCCAAAAATCGCTGTGAAAAATCCCCAAAATCACCAGAAAATCACCCCAAAAATCGCTGTGAGAATCCCCAAAAATTCCCCAAATCACCAGAAAATCACCCCAAAAATAGCCCCAAAAATTGCTGTGAAAATCCCCAAAAATAGCCCCAAAAATCGCTGTGAGAATCCCCAAAATTACCCGAAAAATTGTCCCAAAATTGCTGTGAACATCCCCAAAACCACCCAAAAAATCGCCAAAATCACCAGAAAAATCAACATAAAAATCACCAAAATCACCCAAAATTCAAACCAAAAAAATCACCAAAATAACCCAGAAAATGCCCAAAATTACCCCAAAAATCAGTGTAGAAATCCAAAAAATCACCAAAAAATCAACATAAAACCCCAAAAACCACCCAAAAATCAACAAAAAACACCCAAAAATCAACCAGAAAATTCACCCAAATATCACCCCCAAAGTTGCTGTAAAAATCCCCAAAATCACCCCAAAATTCATCCCAAAACCACCTAAAAATCCCGAAAAACGTCCCAGAAATTGCTGTAAAAAAACCCAAAAACCACCCCAAAATCAACCAAAAAATCACCCAAAAATCAAGCAAAAAAATATCACCAAAATCACCCCAAAATCAGTGTAGAAATCTGAAAAATCACCCAAAAATCACCAAAAAATCAACATAAAAACCGCCAAAACCACCCAAAAATCACCAAAAAATCACCCAGAAAATCCCCAAAATCACACCAAAAACCAAGGTAAAAATCCCAAAAATCACCCAAAAATCAACAAAAAAACACCCAAAATCACCCAAAAAATCAATGTAAAAATCCGAAAAATCACCCAAAAATCAAAATAAAAACCCCAAAAAACACCCAAAAATCAACAAAAAAATCACCCAGAAAAATCCCCAAAATCAGCCCAAAAATCAATGTAAAAATCTGAAAACGCACCCGAAAATCACCCAAAACATCAACGTAAAACTCCTGAAAATCACCCAAAAAACACCCAAAAATCACCAAAAAATCAACATAAAACCCCCAAAAACCACCCAAAAATCAACAAATAAATCACCCAAAAAATCCCCAAAATCACCCCAAAAATCAATGGAAAAATCTGAAAAATCACCCAAAAAATCAACGTAAAACTCCCGAAAATCACCCAAAAATCACCGTAAAACTCCCTAAAATCACCCGAAACCGCCGAAAAACGACCCAAAAGCTCGAGGAGTGATGGGAACTTTCATTGTTTTGGGTGGAATTCCCGGCGTTTTGGGGTTCTCCGGCGTGTCAGAACAAACTTTCGCTGTTTTGGGTGGAATTCCCGGCGTTTTGGGGTTCTCCGGCGTGTCAGAACAAACTTTCGTTGTTTTGGGTGGAATTCCCGGCATTTTGGCGTTCTCCGGCGTGTCAGAACAAACTTTCGCTGTTTTGGGTGGAATTCCCGGCGTTTTGGCGTTCTCCGGCGTGTCAGAACTTGCGGTGCCGCAGGAAGAGCCCCGGGGGCCGCTTGGGGCCGGGGCTGCGCTCGCCCTCGGCGGGGAACAGGTCCCGGCCCGTCCTCAGGATCTGCTCCTCGAGCTTCTTGTGCCGCTTCATGTCGGACAGGACCTTGTCCAGGCGCGCCTCGCGCTTCTGCCCGCGGCTCGGGGGCCCTGCCGGAGGCAAAAGTCACCTTTGGGGGGGGCCCGGAACCGCCCCGAGAGCCGCCCGGAAATCCCCGCGGAAACGCCCAAAATCAGCGCGGAAAACGCGGTGGGAATGTGCCAAAGTCAGCACAAAATCGCTGGGAAAATGTGCCAAAATCAGCACAAAAAACGCGGTGGGAATGTGCCAAAGTCAGCACAAAATCACAGTGGGAATGTGCCAAAATCAGCACGAAATCGCTGAGGAAATGTGCCAAAAATCGCGGTGGAAATGCCGCGAGATCAGCGCGGAAACCGCGGTGGGAATGTGCCAAAATCAGCGCAGAAATCGCAGTGGAAATGTGCCAAAGTCAGCCCAAAAACCGTGGTGGGAATGTGCCAAAATCAGCCCAAAAACCGCGGTGGAAATGTGCCAAAATCAGTGTGGAAACCGTGGTGGGAATGTGACAAAATCAGCCCAAAAACCGTGGTGGGAATGTGCCAAAATCAGCCCAAAATCGCAGTGGGAATGTGCCAAAGTCAGCCCAAAAACTGCAGTGGGAATGTGCCAAAATCAGCACGAAATCGCTGAGGAAATGTGCCAAAAATCGCGGTGGAAATGCCGCGAGATCAGCGCGGAAACCGCGGTGGGAATGTGCCAAAATCAGCACAAAATCACAGTGGGAATGTGCCAAAATCAGCACAAAAACCGCGGTGGGAATGTGCCAAAATCAGCCCAAAAACCGCAGTGGGAATGTGCCAAAATCAGTGCGGAAACCGCGCTGGGAATGTGCCAAAATCAGCACAAAAAACGCGGTGGAAATGTGCCAAAATCAGCCCAAAAACCATGGTGGAAATGTGCCAAAATCAGTGCGGAAACCGCGGTGGGAATGTGCCAAAATCAGCCCAAAACCCGCGGTGGGAATGTGCCAAAATCAGCCCAAAAACCGCGGTGGGAATGTGCCAAAATCAGCCCAAAACCCGCGGTGGGAATGTGCCAAAGTCAGCACGAAATCGCTGGGAAAATGTGCCGAAATCAGCACAAAAATCACAGTGAAAATGCACCAAAATCAGCCCAAAAACCGCGGTGGGAATGTGCTAAAATCAGCGCAGAAATCGCCATGGAAATGTGCCAAAATCAGCACAAAATCATTGCAAAAATCGCAGTGGAAATGCGCCAAAATCAGCCCAAAAATTGCTGTGGAAATGCCATGAAATCAGCCCAAAATTAGCCCAAAAATCGCAGTGAAAATGCCACAAAATCAGCCCAAAATTACCAGAAAATGAGACAAAAACTCACCCAGAAATTGGTGTAAAATGCACAAAACCACCAAAAAAAAAATTGCCCAAAAATCGCTGTGAGAATGCACAAAATCATCCAAAAAATCACCGTGAAAATTGTTCCAAAACTGCTGGAAAAATCCCCAAAATCGCCAGAAAATCACCCAAAAATCACCCAAAATGGATGTAAAAATCACCAAAATCACCCCAAAACCACCAAAAATCACCCCAAAACCCCTGAAAATATCCCGAAAAATCCCCCCAAAAATTGCAACAGAAGACCCAAAAATCCCCCCAAAAACTCTGAAAATGCCCCCAAAACCCCTGAAAATCTCCCCAAAAACCCCAAAATTGTCCCAAAAATCCCCCCAAAATGGCCCAAAAATCCCCCCAAAATGGCCCAAAAATCCCCCCAAAACCCAACAGTCACAACAAAAAAAAAACCAAAATCGCCCTAAAAACCACCCCAAAATCCCCCAAAATTCATCCAAAAACCACAAAAACTCCCCCAAAAATCCCCCCCAAAACCCCAAAATCCCCCCAAACCCCAAAACCCGCGGAATTCGCCCCAAATTTGGGGTTTTGGGGTACCTGGGGTGCGGCGGCGGTCGATGAGGGCGGGGTTGGGGGGGAGGGGCTCGTCGTCAAAGTCGAATTCCGTGGGGGGAGGGGGCCTGAAAAATCGGGAATTTGGGGTTAAAATTCCTCGGGATTGGGCAAAAATTCCTTTTGGGAATTTCGGAGCTGTAAAGAGCAAAAAATTTGGGGTTTTTTGGTTGGGATTTTGGGGGGCTCGGGTTGAATTTTGGGCGTTTGTGGCCTGAAAAGTCCTGGATTGAGGGAAATTTGAGCCAAACGAAGAATTGCAAAAATTCTCCTTGAGCTGCACCAAAAAGGCCGAAAAATTCCCCCAAGATTTGCCCCAAATGCATCCTAAACCCATCCTAAACCTTCCTAAATCCATCCTAAAACCCTAAATCCATCTCAAACCTTCCTAAATCCATCCTAAACCTTCCTAAATCCATCCTAAATCCATCTCAAACCTTCCTAAATCCATCCTAAACCCATCCTAAACCTTCCTAAACCCATCCTAAACCTTCCTAAATCCATCCTGAATCCCTAAACCCATCCTAAACCTTCCTAAATCCCCAAATCCATCCTAAATCCATAAATCCATCTCCAAATGCATCCTAAACCTTCCTAAACCTTCCTAAATCCCCCAAAATCCATCCTAAATCCATCCTAAACCTTCCTAAATCCTCCAAAATCCATCCTAAACCTTCCCAAATCCATCTCAAATCTTCCTAAACTCATCCTAAATCCATCCTAAACCTTCCCAAATCCATCCTAAACCTTCTCAAATCCATCCTAAACCTTCCGAAATCCATCTCAAACCTTCTCAAATCCATCCTAAACCTTCTCAAATCCATCTCAAACCTTCCTAAACCTTCCTAAATCCATCCTAAACCTTCCTAAATCCATCCTAAACCTTCTCAAATCCATCTCAAACCTTCCTAAATCCATCCTAAACCTTCTCAAATCCATCCTAAACCTTCTCAAATCCATCCTAAACCTTCCGAAATCCATCTCAAACCTTCTCAAATCCATCCTAAACCTTCCAAAATCCTCGATTTTCCCTCGGAAATGGCCCCAAAATCCTCCGAAAATCGCCCAAAATCCGCCCCAAACCACCCAAAACCCCCCCAGAATGGCCCCAGAACGTCACAAATCCATCCTAAACCTTCTCAAATCCATCCTAAACCTTCTTAAATCCATCCTAAACCTTCCGAAATCCATCCTAAACCTTCCCAGATCCACCTCAAACCTTTCCAAATCCTCGATTTTCCATCCAAAATGGCCCCCAAATCCCCCCAAAATCGCCATAACACGGCTCTAAAACCGCCCAAAATCCCCCCAAAACCCCCCCAGAATGGCCCCAGAACGTCACTTTTGCTCCTGGGCGTCGCGCTGGGGGCTGCCCGCGGGGTCGGCGGCGTCCTCGGCGTCGCTGGGGGGCTCCGGGGTGGGCAGGCGGCGCGGGCGCGGGGCGCCGCGCAGCGGGAGCAGCCCGGCGCGGCCCCAAACCCGCCCTGAACCATCCTAAACCCATCCTAAACATTCCTAAATCCATCCTAAATCCATCCTAAACCTTCCTAAATCCATCCTAAACCTTCCCAAATCCCCCAAAATCCATCCTAAATCCATCCTAAACCTTCCTAAATCCATACTAAATCCATCTCAAACCTTCCTAAATCCATCCTAAATCCATCCTAAATCCATCCTAAACCTTCCTAAATCCATCCTAAACCTTCCCAAATCCCCCAAAATCCATCCTAAATCCATCCTAAACCTTCCTAAATCCATCCTAAATCCATCCTAAACCTTCCGAAATCCATCCTAAACCTTCTCAAATCCATCCTAAACCTTCCGAAATCCATCCTAAACCTTCTCAAATCCATCCTAAACCTTCTTAAATCCATCCTAAACCTTCCGAAATCCATCCTAAACCTTCCCAGATCCACCTCAAACCTTTCCAAATCCTCGATTTTCCATCCAAAATGGCCCCCAAATCCCCCCAAAATCGCCATAACACGGCTCTAAAACCGCCCAAAATCCCCCCAAAACCCCCCCAGAATGGCCCCAGAACGTCACTTTTGCTCCTGGGCGTCGCGCTGGGGGCTGCCCGCGGGGTCGGCGGCGTCCTCGGCGTCGCTGGGGGGCTCCGGGGTGGGCAGGCGGCGCGGGCGCGGGGCGCCGCGCAGCGGGAGCAGCCCGGCGCGGCCCCAAACCCGCCCTGAACCATCCTAAACCCATCCTAAACATTCCTAAATCCATCCTAAATCCATCCTAAACCTTCCTAAATCCATCCTAAACCTTCCCAAGTCCCCCAAAATCCATCCTAAATCCATCCTAAACCTTCCTAAATCCATACTAAATCCATCTCAAACCTTCCTAAATCCATCCTAAATCCATCCTAAATCCATCCTAAACCTTCCTAAATCCATCCTAAACCTTCTCAAATCCATCTCAAACCTTCCTAAATCCATCTCAAACCTTCCTAAATCCATCCTAAACCTTCTTAAATCCATCTCAAACCTTCCTAAATCCATCCTAAACCTTCCCAGATCCACCTCAAACCTTTCCAAATCCTCGATTTTCCATCCAAAATGGCCCCCAAATCCCCCCAAAATCGCCATAACACGGCTCTAAAACCGCCCAAAATCCCCCCAAAACCCCCCCAGAATGGCCCCAGAACGTCACTTTTGCTCCTGGGCGTCGCGCTGGGGGCTGCCCGCGGGGTCGGCGGCGTCCTCGGCGTCGCTGGGGGGCTCCGGGGTGGGCAGGCGGCGCGGGCGCGGGGCGCTGCGCAGCGGGAGCAGCCCGGCGCGGCCCCAAAACCCGCCCTGAACCATCCTAAACCCATCCTAAACATTCCTAAATCCATCCTAAATCCTCCAAAATCCATCCTAAACCTTCCGAAATCCATCGTAAACCTTCCCAAATCCATCTCAAATCTTCATAAACTCATCCTAAATCCATCCTAAACCTTCCTAAATCCATCCTAAATCCATCCTAAACCTTCCGAAATCCATCCTAAACCTTCCTAAATCCATCCAAAATCCATCCTAAACCTTCCGAAATCCATCCTAAACCTTCTCAAATCCATCCTAAACCTTCTTAAATCCATCCTAAACCTTCCGAAATCCATCCTAAACCTTCCCAGATCCACCTCAAACCTTTCCAAATCCTCGATTTTCCATCCAAAATGGCCCCCAAATCCCCCCAAAATCGCCATAACACGGCTCTAAAACCGCCCAAAATCCCCCCAAAACCCCCCCAGAATGGCCCCAGAACGTCACTTTTGCTCCTGGGCGTCGCGCTGGGGGCTGCCCGCGGGGTCGGCGGCGTCCTCGGCGTCGCTGGGGGGCTCCGGGGTGGGCAGGCGGCGCGGGCGCGGGGCGCTGCGCAGCGGGAGCAGCCCGGCGCGGCCCCAAACCCGCCCTGAACCATCCTAAACCCATCCTAAACATTCCTAAATCCATCCTAAATCCATCCTAAACCTTCCTAAATCCATCCTAAACCTTCCCAAATCCCCCAAAATCCATCCTAAATCCATCCTAAACCTTCCTAAATCCATACTAAATCCATCCTAAACCTTCCGAAATCCATCCTAAACCTTCTCAAATCCATCCTAAACCTTCCGAAATCCATCCTAAACCTTCTCAAATCCATCCTAAACCTTCTTAAATCCATCTCAAACCTTCCTAAATCCATCCTAAACCTTCCCAGATCCACCTCAAACCTTTCCAAATCCTCGATTTTCCATCCAAAATGCCCCCAATCCCCCCAAAATCGCCATAACACGGCTCTAAAACCGCCCAAAATCCCCCCAAAACCCCCCAGAATGGCCCCAGAACGTCACTTTTGCTCCTGGGCGTCGCGCTGGGGGCTGCCGGCGGGGTCGGCGGCGTCCTCGGCGTCGCTGGGGGGCTCCGGGGTGGGCAGGCGGCGCGGGCGCGGGGCGCTGCGCAGCGGGAGCAGCCCGGCGCGGGCCCCAAACCCGCCCTGAACCATCCTAAACCCATCCTAAACATTCCTAAATCCATCCTAAATCCATCCTAAACCTTCCTAAATCCATCCTAAACCTTCCCAAATCCCCCAAAATCCATCCTAAATCCATCCTAAACCTTCCTAAATCCATCCTAAATCCATCCTAAACCTTCCGAAATCCATCCTAAACCTTCTCAAATCCATCCTAAACCTTCCGAAATCCATCCTAAACCTTCTCAAATCCATCCTAAACCTTCTTAAATCCATCCTAAACCTTCCGAAATCCATCCTAAACCTTCCCAGATCCACCTCAAACCTTTCCAAATCCTCGATTTTCCATCCAAAATGGCCCCCAAATCCCCCCAAAATCGCCATAACACGGCTCTAAAACCGCCCAAAATCCCCCCAAAACCCCCCCAGAATGGCCCCAGAACGTCACTTTTGCTCCTGGGCGTCGCGCTGGGGGCTGCCCGCGGGGTCGGCGGCGTCCTCGGCGTCGCTGGGGGGCTCCGGGGTGGGCAGGCGGCGCGGGCGCGGGGCGCCGCGCAGCGGGAGCAGCCCGGCGCGGGCGATGCCCTCGTAGAGGCGCCGGATGTCGGCGGGCGCCGGGAGCCACCCGCCCGGCGGCTCCGCTCCTTCCTCCTCCTCCTCGCTCCAGGGCACCCCCCACTCCTCCTCTTCCTCGTCCTCCTCCTCCTCGTCCTCCTCGTTGTCGTCCTTGGGGGCCGCTCCCGGCGAGTTTTGGGGATTTTCCGGGGGGTTTTGGGGATTTTCCGGGGGGTTCTGGGGGGATTTGGGCGGGGAGGTGGGGGGAGGGGTGAGGGAGAGGGTGTGGAGGGGAGGGGGGGAGGGGAGAGGGGGGGGAGGGGAGGGGGGTGGACATGGGGGCTTGGGGGAAAAATGGGGGGAAATGGGGAAAAATGGGGGAGAGAATTGGGAAAAAAAAAGGGGGAAATTGGGGAAAATGGGGGGAAATGGGAAAAAATGGGAAAAAATGAGAAAAAATGGGGGGAAATTGGGGAAAAATGGGGGGGAATTGGGGAAAAATGGGGGGAAATTGGGGGAAAAAATGGGGGAAATTGGGGAAAAATGGGGGGGAATTGGGGAAAAATGGGAGAAATGGGAGAAAATGGGGAGAAATTGAGGGAAATTGGGAAAATTGGGAAAAAAATGGGGGAAAATGGGGAAAAATGAGGGGAAATTGGGAGGAAAAATGGGGGGAAATGGGAAAAATTGGGGGGAAATGGGAAAAATGGGGGAAATGGGGGAAAATGGGGGGAAATGGGGGAAAATGGGGGAAATTGGGAAAAAATGGGGGAAATGGGGAAAATGGGACAAAAATGGGGCAAAATAGGATTAAAATTGGGAAAATTGGGGTTAAAAATGGGGAAAATTGGGCAGAAATGGGGGGAATTGGGAGAAAAATGGGGGGAAATTGGGGGAAATAGTGGGAATTGGGATGGAATGTGGAAAATTGGGAAAATTGGGGGGAAATGGGGGAAATTTGGGGGAAAGTGGGAAAAAATGGGGGGAAATTGGAGAAATGGAAAAAAATAGAAAAAATTGGGGAGAATGGGAAAAAATGGGGAAAATTGGGGGAAACAGGGGAAATGGGGAAAAACGGGGGAAAAATGGGAAAAAATGAGGAAAAAATGGGGGAAAATGGGGAAATTTGTGGGGAAAAGGAAGAAAGGGGTAAATTTGGAAAAAAAAATTGGGGTTTTGGAGAAGAAATTGGAGAAGTTTAGGGGGTTCCGGGGAAAGGGGGAGAAAAAATGGGAATAATTGGGGAAAATTGGGGAAATTTGGGGTTTTGATGGGGAGAAAGAAGAAGAAATGGGGAAAATTTTGGGTTTGGGGGGAAATTTGAGGAAAATTTAAGAAAAAAATTAGGGAATTTGGGGGGGAAGGGAGGAAAATTGGGAGAAATTGGGGAAATTTGGGCATTTGGGGAGGAAAAATGAGAAAAAAATGGGAAAATTTGGGGGTGTGGGGGGAAAGGGGGAGGAAATTTGGGAAAAATTAGGGAAAATTGGGGAAATGTGGGGGTTTGGAGTGGAAAGATGGGAAGAAATGGGGAAATTTTGGGTTGGGGGGGAATTTGTGGGAAAAGTGGGAGAAATTGGGGAAATTTAAGAAAAAGTTTGGAAAATTTTGGGGAAAAGGAGAATAAAGGGAGAATTCAGGGGAAATTGGGGAAATTTGGGGGTTTGAGGAGGGAATTTGGGAAAAAATTGGGAAATTTGGGGGGAAAAGGGGGAGTAAATTTGGGACAATTGGGGAATTTGGGCAGTTTGGGGGGAAATTGATGTTTTGGGGGAGAAAATTGGGAAAATTTGGGGAAATTTGGGGTGGGGATGGGGAAAAAGGAAGAGAAAAAGGAAATAAGAGGGGAAAAACGGAGATAAATTTCTGAATGTGAGGGAAAAATTGGGATGGAAGAATCCCAGTTTGATCCATGAGGAGCTCCCAGTTCAATCCCAGCTTCCCCAGTTTGATCCCAGTGCTCCCAGTTTGATCCTAGTTCTCCCAGTTTGATCCCAGTCTGATCCCAGTGCTCCCAGTTCGATCCCAGTTCAATCCCGGCGCTCCCAGTTTGATCCCAGCACTCCCAGTTTGATCCCAGTTTGATCCCAGCGCTCCCAGTTTGATCCCAGCGCTCCCAGTTTGATTCCAGTCTGATCCCAGTTCGATCCCGGCGCTCCCAGTTTGATCCCAGTTAATCCCAGCGCCCCCAGTTCAATCCCAGCGCTCCCAGTTCGATCCCAGTTTGATCCCAGCGCTCCCAGTTCGATCCCAGCGCTCCCAGTTCGATCCCAGCGCTCCCAGTTTGATCCCAGCGCCCCCAGTTTGATCCCAGCGCCCCCAGTTCAATCCCAGCGCTCCCAGTTCGATCCCAGTCCCAGTCCGTTCCCGGTGCTTTATTTCTCTCCCTGAGGGAATCTCCCACCATTTCCCTCCCCCCCTTCCCCCCTCCCCTCACGGCGCCACCGCCATCTTGCCCCGTGACGTCACCGCGACCCCTCCCCAACCATCCCCTCCCGTCCCCGCCAGCCCCGCGACCCCCGGGACCCCTCCGGGCCTCACTCACCGAGCGCCGCCCTTCCCCCAGCGCCTCCGGGGGCTCCGAACCGGCGGGGCCGAGCCCGAGCCCTCACTCAGCTCCCCGCCGCCATCTTGGCCGCGCCTCCCGCCATTTTTTATTCGCTCCCTTCCCTCCCTTCACGCCACCGCGCCTGCGCAAAGCGCGCAGAACTACACCTCCCACCAACCCCGCGGTGAAACCGGAAACAAGGCGGACCTTATCGCTGCTGGCCAATCGCGGAGAGGGAGGTGGGAGTGGCAGCGGCGCCGCCCAATCGGGGCTGAACGATGGCGCGGCGCTGCGGGCGGCGCTGTGTGTGGCGGGCGCGGCGCTGTCGGTGTACGCGCTGCATGTGGAGCACGAGGCGGCCAGGGACCCGTCCTACCGAGCCGCCTGCGACCTGGGGCCCTCCGTGTCCTGCACGCGGGTGTTCTCCTCCCGGTAAAAGCACCGGGAACGGCCCCGCGGGCAACGGGAGGGGGCGGGCGGGAACGGCAGTGGGCGGGGCTTGCGTGAGGCGGCGGCCAATGGTGGTGAGGGGAAGGGCTGGCCGCTAGGGGGCGCTGCTGGCGGGAACGGGAGTGGGCGGGGCTTGCGTGAGGGAGCGGCCAATGGCCGTGAGGGGAGGGGCGGGGCGGGAAGGGGAGTGGGCGGGGCTTGCGTGAGGGAACGGCCAATGGTGGCGAGGGGCGGGGCCTCGTGAGGGCAAATGGGCGGGGCTTTGGAGGGATTACGGGGAAAGGGCGCGTCTTATTTAAGGGGCGGGGTTTATGTTAATTAGACCCATATATGGCATAAAGGTGGGCGCTGTACATCCATATATGGGCATGGAGGAGTGGCTTGTGTCCATGTATGGTCACAAGGCGTGGTTTGATGTTATGCCCATATATGGATGTGAAGGTGTGGCTTCAGATGATGCCATATATGGCCAAGAGGCCGGGCTTATGTTTGTATTCATGAAGGGGGAGGGGCTTGTACCAGTTATGTCCATATATGGGCATGAAAGTGAGGGTTGTGTCCATATAAGGTCATAAGGGTGTGGCTTGTTGGTTGTTCCACATATGGGCATGAAGGTGTGATTTTCATAATTTATTTCCATATTGGGCATGAAGGTGTGGCTTGTGCAGGTCATTTCCATATATGCATATGAAAGTGTGATTTGCATAGTTTCTTTCCATATATGGGCATGAAGACATGGCTTGTGTTGGTTATTTCATATATGCATATGAAAGTGTGATTTGCATAGTTTATTTTCCATATATGGGCATGAAGGCATCATTTGCATAGTTTATTTCCATATATGGGCATGAAGGCGTCATTTGCATCATTTATTTCCATATATGGGCATAAAGGTGTCATTTGCATAGTTTATTTCCATATATGGGCATGAAGGTATCATTTGCATTGTTTATTTCCACATATGCATATGAAGGCATCATTTGCATAGTTTATTTCCATATATGGGCATGAAGGCATCATTTGAATCGTTTATTTCCATATATGGGCATGAAGGCGTCATTTGCATAGTTTATTTCCATATATGGGCATGAAGGCATCATTTGCATCGTTTATTTCCATATATGGGCATGAAGACATAATTTGCATTGTTTATTTCCGTATATGGGCATATGAAGGCATCATTTGTATAGTTTATTTCCATATATGGGCATATGAAAGGCATCATTTGCATAGTTTATTTCCATATATGGGCATATGAAGGCATCATTTGCATAGTTTATTTCCATATATGGGCATGCAGAAGGTGTCATTTGCATCGTTTATTTCCATATATGGGCAGGAAGGCGTCATTTGCATAGTTTATTTCCATATACGGGCATGAAGGCGTGGCTTCTGCTCTCTGCCAGATGGGCGTGTGGCCATGTTCTGCCCATATATGGCTATGGAGGCGTGGTTAACACAGCTATGACCATATATGGGCATGAACAAGTGGGGTTGGCTGTGGGGGTGTGGCTTAAAGACCAGCAAGGGGCGTGGCTTACCCACCTGTGCACACCATATATGGGTACGGGGGGTGTGCCTGCCTGGCTTCGTGGGCGTGTCTCGGTGTTGCCACGCCCCTTTTGCAGGTGGGGGCGTGGCCTGGGGCGGTGGAGCCGGTGCTGGGCGGGGACAGCGCCCTGAACGTCCCCAACGGCGCCATCGGGCCTGCTCTTCTACCTGCTGCAGGGGCTGCTGGGTAATAACGGGGACCGGGGG